>NC_056741.1:256680904-256720904 GCF_019279795.1 Protopterus annectens | reverse complement strand
GTTCTCCGAAAAGGAGACAAAGAGTTGGTCAGATTTCCGGATATCTTTCATCCGGTGTAGATAGAAGTGTAACTGTCTATGTACATCCAAATTGGTGAAATCTGAATTCTGCCTTGTTAGAAAAATTGGGGAAGAAAACTGGCAGCTCAATAGACTTATTCATATTAGACACAGAAGCCACTTTGGGAAAGGAATGATGGGTTAGGTCTAAGAGAGACTCTATCTTTATGGAAGATGAAATATGGGGGGTTGATGGAGAGGGCTTGAATCTCAGACACTCACCTTGCTGAAGTGACTGCTGTTAAAAACGCTGTTTTCCATGACAAGAATTTTAACTCGCAGGTAGCTGCAGGCTCGAATGGTGGAAGAGTGAGGGCTTGGAGAACAAAATTGAGGTCCCAGGGCATGACAGGTTGGGATACTGGAGGATGAAGTAATAGAGTACCTTTAAGGAATGCTTTACATAGTCTGTGTGCCATAAGGCTAGGCTCATTGGCCACGTGGAAGTTTGATATAGCCGCCAGCTGAACTTTGATGGTGGCTGATGCGGACCCTTGATAGAACAGCGTAGACAAAAACTCCAGAATCGAATCAATTGGAGCCGTGTAGGGATCAATGCCTCTGGAATGAGTGCAGATAGAGAACCTTCTCCATTTGCTAGAGTAGATTTTTCTAGTGGATGGTTTACGAGAGGACGATAATATATGGACTATTTCCGGTGAAAAATTGTGACATCTGACTAACGATGGAAGTGGAGTAGCCAGGATGTCAACCGGAGTGTCCTCAGAGAGGGGTGGAACTGTCCCGACATGTGTGTCAGTAAATCTGGAAGGGGTTCCAGAATCCAAGGTGTATCCACAATTTAAAGTTGAAGGAAGGGAACCATACCTGACGAGGCAATCAGAATTATTCTGCTTCCCAAAGATTGTGCTTTCTGAATCACCCTTGAGAGAAGGGAAAGCATAAAGCAGACCGGAGGGCCAACTGTGAGCCAGAGCGTCCCTGGGCGATTCCCCCAGTGGGGGGATCAGCGAGAAGTAGTTGCTGCATTTCACATTGAGAGGGCTGGCAAAAAGGTTGCAGCAAGGTTGACCCCATCTGCTGAAGATTCGCTCTGCAACCAGGCGATTCAGGGATCACTCGTAGGGCATAAGGATCGCCCTGCTTAGCTTGTCCGCTATTACACTGGTCTTCCCCGGAATGTGCATTGCTACCAGAAACCATTGGGAAGCTATTACTCAATGCCACACGTGCATGGCCTCTCTGCATAGTGGGTAAGATCGGGTTCCCCCTTGTTTGTTGAAATACCACACTACTGACATGTTGTCTGAGTGTATCGCAATAGTCCCTAGAGGAAGAACTTCTTGAAGTGCCTGCAACGCAAGAAGCACTGCTCTCATCTCCAGGACATTTATGTGCAAATGTATCTCGTGTTCCTGCCACGTGCCTTGGACCGTCCTGCCGAGATAATGCCCCCCCCCACCCCATCTGGGAGGCATCCGTGGTCACCGTGGCAACATGGATGGGTGGAACAAAGGGCTTTCCCCTGTTCAAGTTGTTGGTGCACAGCCACCAACGGAGGTCCTGTTTGCATCTGTCTGTCATTAAGATTGGATGGGATAGCGGAAGTCTTTGGAGAGACCATTGGACAAAGAGGAGCCACTGAAGAAGTCTCATGTGTAATCTCGCTAGAGGAACCAACATGATAGTCGCCGCCATGGTACCTAGGAGTTGTAGAATCAGTCTTGCCTTCGCATGTCTCAGGGGCATCAGTGTGAGAATTTGTTGTTGCAACCCTGTAATCCTTTACTGTGGTAAGAATGCTCGCATTTGAATGGTGTCCAACTCTGCTCCTATAAAGGTGACACGCTGTAAGGGCAATAAGGCAGATTTTTTCCAGTTTATTGTGATGCCTAGCTGGTGACATAGACTGATGGTAGCGTCCCTGGTCTGAATTAGTTGATGCCTTTTGGGGGCGGTGAGGAGCCAGTCATACAGGTACGGAAACACCTGGAATCCTTGACGTCTCAAGTGAGCAGTCACCGCTGCGATACACTTGGTGAACACCCTGGGGGCTGTGGTAAGACCAAAGGGCAGGGCTTGAAACTGGAAGTGACTGGCTCCCAGCCGGAAGCGTAGGTGACACCTGGATGCCCTGTCCATTTTGACATGGTAGTAAGCATCCTTGAGGTCGATGGAGCACATCCATACTTCCTCTCCCAACAATGGGAGAATGGATTGTAGAGCGACCATACGGAATTTGGACTTGTGTATCTAATGGTTGAGTTGACTGAGATCTAGTAAGAATCTTAAGTCCCTAATCTGATTTGGTCTGAGGGGACTGGTTGGATGGCTCCTTTCTCTAGCAGCTGAGATATCTCTGAGGCTGCTTGATCCCTTTGACTGGGTGGAACATCTGGGATTTTTCTTACTGGAGGGGGTACTGAAGAGAATGGAATGAGGTAACCTCTGGAAATTATCCTTAATACCCATCGGTCCTGGGTGATGCTTTCCCAGGCTTCCGGATACAAGGAAATTCGACCCCCGACTGGCTCCGGATAAGCACAGTCAGGCACACCCTCAGGAATGAGAGTATGGGGAGCCGCGGAAGGAGTCGTGGTCTCAGGAATTGCGGGGGCCCCCTCTGCCTCTGGGGCGACATCTTCCCGAATAACTCACCCCTCCCCTGCCGCTGGAGGGGTTTTCACCGTGTGCGGCAGGAAAAAACCTATGTGATTTCTTGAACCACATCCCCTCCCCCGCTGGACCTTGGGATAAGGCCTAGACGGAAGGGAAAAACGGACCCCTACGGCAGACAGGGTCTTTCCCTCTTGCTCGCACCTGGTGAGGGTGTCTTTCACTTTGGTCCCAAACAAGGAGGAACCATCAAAAGGGGCATCAGTGAAGGAAAACTTGAAGGCCTCCGCGAAGTGACACAGGCACAGCCAGGCTTGCCTTCCAAGGGCTACCCCTGAGCTGGCCGCCCTACTCGCTCCCTCGGCCGCATACGATATGAGTCGCATGGACGAGTTTGAGATGGAGTTGAGGGTAGAAACCTGTGCGTTAACTGTCTGAGCTACCGCCTCAGGTATGTTACCCGCAAGAGTATCTCCCAGTTCTTTAAGGAGATCTCTCTGGAGCAGAGTGAAATGAGACATGTAATTCAGCAACCGTAAAGTGAAGGTGGCTGAAGACAGGGTATGCTTCCCGTACCGGTCCATAGTCCTAGACTCCTTGTTAGGAGGATGGACCGATGAGGAAGACTCTGCAACTTCCTTCTGGGTGGCTGCCGCCACCATGGCATCTACAGGGACTCCCTTTGACAGAAACTCTTTTCCCTGAGGGTCGGAGAGAAATTTGTTGGGGTGCCTGGGTACAGGCTCAACAGAATCAGGTTTTTCCCATACCCTTTGACAAATATGGTCAAGAAGTTCACCGAAGGCTGGAGACACCCGGGAGGCAGAGGGTTAAGCGCCAAAAGCCTTAAGGAATACTGACTCCTCCTTGGAAGGGGCTTTGGAAGGCCAGTCTCCTCTTTGTTTCAGTATCTCCAGGATATCGGAAAAGGAAACATCATCAGAGGAAGACTTGGGGGATCATTCCGATTCCTCGAGGTCAGTATCAGAAGTGAGAGACTCGTCCTGGGAGTCTATGTGCTTCCTCTTGCACAACTTCTTTCTGGGAGGTTCCTCAGGCACTGGCTCTGACAGACCTTCAGAAAGTGGGGGACCACTCGTGGGGGTGTCCTTAGGGTCTGGCGCTCTACTGTCCAATGACAGGTGAGTGTCAGAAGCTCTCGCCGGAATGGTAGGGGATGGAATGACTGACCCAAGTGATGTAGCTGACGATCTGGCCAGCGAGCTCCGCATGGCCTTGAAGGCAGGTTCCCCCCAGAGTCCGAGGACCAACCGACCTCCAAGGCCACGACCGGGACCCCCCGAGCCAATGCACCGAGTGGGAGACTCTGAACCAAAAGATGTCCCGAAGTATCCTCTTCGGGCCCGACCGAGGAGACCCGAGTCTCGAAACCTGTGGGAGGGACCGACATGGTCGGAGCTGAGGTCAGCACCGATAAACCCAAGGGGGGTATTGGAGCCTGCGCAAGAACATCACTCGGAGCGGAACATACCGGCTCCAACAACAAGGATGTGCTCGTTGGAGGAATCATCGAAACAGCCATAGGAACTGGCTCCGGAAACAATTTAGCCAGCACTGGCAACTGTAGGAGCCTCTGCACTACCCTATCCTACATCCAAATCAGAAAGCCTGGAAGATTTGGAGGAGATGGACGGGGATTGGGATCTCTTATTTGGTGAACCATGCCTCACACTAGGTGACCGGCTCCGAATGGGCTCGAGAATGATCGGAGCGGACGCCGATTCACTTAACACCGATACCTCCTGTGGCTCCGAGGACAGTGGAGCCGAGGAAGCAGAGTCCAGTATAGTAATCTTCTCTGGAGGCTCCGAAGATGCAGATGGAGCCAGAGACCTTTTCTTGGACTTGGAGGCTTTAGATTTCGACTGAGAGCTGGAAGCCAAATCTATAGCTTCCTCAAAAGACGGTTTAAGCAGTCCCTTTAAAATCAATTTGTTTTTCCTCTCTTGGAGCACCCGAGGACTGAAGGCGTGGCAAAAACTACATGACTCCTGTAAATGGATGGCTCCAAGGCAGTAGACACATACAGAGTGTCCATCTGTGATGGACATTTTATATCTGCATTTCGAACACTTTTAAAGCCAGAAGGATTACGTTCCTTCTGATCCTTAGACATTATCTACAACTGTAGAGAAACAGTTAACAAACTTCCAAAACGTTCACTACAATTAACGAACTTCCAAAACGGGCGGGAAAGCCCACAACGTTCACTGCAAACAGTACTACACAGACTGAGCAAAGCCCTAAACAAACTATTAGCAACAAATGACAACACTAAAGAACCTCTAACTAAAGCGGTTCTTAAACAATACGGAAACAAACACACGAACAACTCACTAAGGGAGGACTAGGTCCACTAACTAAAACGGGCCTAGCCTGTGGGAACAGTTAGGGATACCACAAAAACACCAAGAAACACAATCACAGCGGCAGCAGCAAGATGTAGCTATTAAAATAGCTTTTGAGTATAAAGCAACCAATTTCTCAAGAGAAATAAGTCAAAAGAGGTACTTAGCCACAGCCAAGTGAGACCACGTCAGAGCTCTACAAGCGGCAAACGAGATCTGGGGATACGAAGCAGGGTACCATGGGATACCCTCTTAGCCCAGCCAATCAGAGACTTTTGAGCTAGTAAAATAGACCGAGTCGGAGCAGATATTCGGCTCCGAACCCACAGGTAAGAATGTAGGCGAGATAGGACTACATAACATCTACTTTTCTGAAGTACTGGCTAACACAGAAGGTCTTTGGTGAACGAAGTTAGCAGATGATTGCAAACTAGGAGCCATAATCAAAACTCCTAATGATGTGGACATCCTACAAAAGGGCCTCACGGAGACAGATGCCTGGTGTCAAAAGTCATGGCCTCAAGCTCAATGCCAAACAGCGCATTGTCATCCCCTTTGGAAAAGAACTCTGTACCCATGAGCTACCACATAGGTGGTAGTCTACTTAACAATGAAAGTCTGATAAGAGACCTTGGGACACAGGTGGACAGTAGTCTCTACTTTGATAATCACATCACCACGGTAGTCAGGAAATCCTTCTACGTGGCACACCTCATCATAAAAGGTTTCTCATCCAGGAAAAAAAGAGGTCATTGTTCCCCTCTACTCATCAATCATTAGACCCATTATAGAGTACAACACCCCTTTTGGTATGTACCTCACAAGGCATCTACAACAAATGGAAAGGGTGCAGAAATACCTCACAAAGAGGATTACCAGCCTCAAACAGATGCCCTACTCAGACCGTCTCAAAAAACTCCAGCTTTAGTCCGTCACATATCACCTACTCAGAGGCCATCTCTGCACAACATAAAAAGCTATGTCAAACCCAGAGCTGTTGGACATGCTCCACTTAAAGTAATCCCAATCCCTCCGAGCTACATGCTCTAGGAACCTAAACCTTGTCACCACAATAAACAGAACATGCTGGAGGGATAGATTCCTGTCCCAGAGACTTCCCATACTCTGGAACAAACTACCTATCTATATTAAACAAAGCTCCTCATTAGCACTCCAAGAAAAATCTTGGATGATTGGATGGGAAATAGGAAACTCACCCTGGGGATCTGCTCGACAGGGACACAGGAAAATTATTTTCTTGGGTGACGAAAGCCAGGGTAACTTTCTGGCTAGGCTGATATAGACCCTAGGGCCAATAGCCTAGTACCTACCTATGAACCTATGCTATGTAGTCTTTATCTTTTACTGTACACTATTTTACTGAATTCAGACCTTAGAAGAATATAAAAAAATATTATGTTGCAGAATATTTCTGTAACTATGAATTTCATTTTATACAGCCAATGTTAACATTCGACGAAAGGGATGTTTTGATCATAAATTACAAATAGCTGTACTAAATATCAAAAACAAATAGTAGGAAACTGAGGTACTGACTAATAACCTACAAGGCACTTTGGTGCCAGCTCCCACAAATACATCCAGCCCAGACACATTTACAGTATGTAATAATTTATTGTTGAGTGCTTTCGGCCCCACTTAGACTTCTTCAGAATAATAATAAACATTCATTCACAGCCCTTACATATATACATATACTCTTGTAAACTAATTGATTAACCAGATTACAGCCTTTACATATAGTCTATTAAACTAATTGATTAACCAGTTTACATCACTTCTTATATTACTTAACTGATGTAGCTACAATACCATAGAAAATACCAGTAAGATTTACACATTGAAACTAAAGTATGTAACTGATTATATGCACTTTTACATAACTGCCGTGGTTTATACACTGCTCATCTAACACAACTACACAAAAAGTGCATTTAAAAGTCATGTGAAACCAAAATTCTTCACAGTTTTGCTGCTCATACTTTGAAAATAGGACCCAATGATAATTGTCTACTGAGACCTGGGAGAGTTCCTGCATTGAGTCTTACTTGCCAAGCTAATCTGCGGTATTGTAAATACAGTGGCTCAGTGAGAAAGTATGAAATTAATTATCAGTGCAATCCTTGTATATAATATTAACACTTGACCAAAACTGATATGAGGGATTAATTATCTAGGACAGTTGAATACTGACTCATATTTGGGCAGTAAAGAAAGACATACCAGCACTGCACAGGGTACTACGAAGGTATTTATTATGAAGGGATATATCTGAAAACACTAGGTGCAGGTAAATTACCTAACAAACACTGCTATATTTTAATTCACGGCACAGCCTATCTCAAGTGCTACATGATCTTTTGTACACTTCTACCTATATATATATATTACATTATAGTACAACCAGCTGCGAGGTAAGGGGAAATTCCCACTTGCTGCAACTTTCAAAACAAACCATAATCTTATTAACTTACAAAAAAATAAATAAACTTACACAAGGTTAACAAGAAGGAAAAAGGTAGTACTAGTTAGTGGAGTGAAGTCTAACAGGAGAGAGAAAGATGTCCAGTGGGATACACTGAGTGTCACTTTTGGTAGTATAATAAAGCACATTAAAAAAATGAATAATGTATTTGTGGCTCATTTTCAAGACTGCCACAGCAAGAATGTGGGTAACACCTTTAAAGCTCAGCACTTTAGTTCAATCATCCTAAAGTACATTTCAGATGAAAAGGTATTAATAAGAACATTGAATGAAAGACATGGTCACTAGGAATAAAGTAAAAAAGCAGTGGCAAGCTTTGGAAACAATTTAGGGGAAAATTTAAGCTGATTCAAAAATAGAAGGGTAACAGTACGAATGTGGTGCTAGAGACCTAAAATGATCTTCATTCAGCTAACTGAACACTCCAATGTAACTCTTCCTATGCTTAACACTCAGACTACCCTAATTTTGCATCACAATTTCTTAATTTTGGGGCAAAATTACAAGCAACAGATATAAGCAAGAAATTCTCAAGAAAATATATAGCGACACCAATCGTATTGTTTCAAACAGTTTCTACAGTAACAATATTTGAAACTTGACTATGGTTACAGGCATTTATCCATAACTATTTTATCTTTCGTTATGGAGTCTTAACAAATAAGATTGTGAACTACACAAGACATGGATTCTGAATGTCACCTACATGTAACAATAATGAAAGTAATATCAAATTTGTGTGCATGGTAATAATGACACATGCTAATTAACAGGTCTGCGAAGAACATCGGTAACACAGAAGCATGGCATTATGAGTAAATCACACCAGTTGAGAGTTTTGCACCACAAATTATTATTAGCTTATTTTTTTTTTAATTTTTCCATTTATTTTTCATACAAGCAACACAGCTGTAAAAATCAGAAAAGAACGCAGAAATGAAGTATGTCAGAAATTACTAGTGCAATCTGCGTTTTCATATATGCTGCAAATGGACAATGCATAAATACATATTTTTTGGAACACTTGGTTGAAAAAATCTCACTTATTTTACAATTAAACCGACAGTGAAGCATTTATATCGTGAACCATCTTAGAGTCTGCTTGTTTAGGATGTTCGCAATTATGCTTGCATCTAACCTAGACATAATTATTTACAAATAGCAATCTTCACTTGCACACCTTCACTCTAATAAATGTGGCGATCAAAACCACCCTTCTCTTGTATGTACTAGCAAGAACTCTGTTTCCCCAGCAATTTTGCTGTGCATATTCACATAATAAAATTGCGGGCTCTGCTTCAGCAAATACATCAGGCACAACAACATTTTCAATTTGGGATAAAATGCAAGCGTTACATTCAGGCTTTTAGCATTGGTTGATTAAATAAATGTGGCTTAGGCTGCTAAATTTTTTAATAGTACAGAGCATAGCTTATTTACAGGACAAAAAGACAGGACAGTAGAGATCTGAATTAAGCACATACCTTTTTAATGTAAAATGAAAAATACTGGCACTGAAGAACAAGTGTGGTATCATCAGGTATGGTAGTTATCCCTCAAAAAAACAGACACGTCCAGCAACTGCACAGAACAGAGTAATTCCCATTGTCAGTCAGCATTGGGTTTTTATTGGCTGCAGGAGGATTAGGTAAACATGTCATGCATATTTAATTTATGAGGGCGTTCACAGGGCGATAGGACTTCAAGGAGGCGGTTCCTAGGCAGTTCTTTCGTAGCAATTGAGAAAAAAAAAACAAAAAAAAAAAAAAACAAAGGGTTTTATTAGGAAATGTATAGAGCGCCTGTACGTTCTCTAAAGCTCTGTGAGACCTTTTCATGCTTCAAGATGGCTCACAGTACCGGAGCTGTAAGAACGGGCAATGAAAAAATTATCACTATCGTGAATTAGGATATCAGAAGTGTTATGACTGAGTGACACAGTGAAAAGATGAGGGAAAATAGGACCTCGGAATTGAGAAAACAACAAAAGCAGCATGTAGTAGTCCTTTAAGGTTGGGTTGGTAGGAGGGGAGTTAAGGAAGAATGAAAATGGACAACACAGATGGAAAGTTATGGTGAGTACATAACTTCTCTATCTGATGATGTAAATTTTCATTCTATCCTCAATTGATGGGGCAGAGTCCCCAGCTACCTAATATCCAGGGTATACTCAAGGAAGAATATTCCTGAGCACCACAGAACCAAAAGATGCTCTTCCTCTGGAGACCAGATCTAATTTGTACTGAGTAATAAATGTATGGGGAGTAGCCAAAGTAATTGCTGCACAATCATCATCCATGGACATTCTGGAATGAAATACTGAGGAAGTTGCCATGGATCTGGTGGAATGAGCATGAATGTTTTTTGTTAAAGTGATTATTGATTTGTCATTCACAAAAGAAATGCAATTTGCTATCCACTTACACAGAGTAACTTTGATAACTTGTTTATCCAATGTGGGTTCTGGAAATAAAACAAACAGCTGATTCAATTTCCTGATGTCCTTAGTCCTATTCAAATAAAAACGCAACTACCTGTGGACATCCAGTAAGTGTACTGAATATTCACCTTCCTTGGAAAATTTGGGGAAAAACATAGGCAAAACACCACCTTTGGAATAAATTATAAATTGGTATGTAAAGATACTCTGTCCCTATGAAAAATCAAGTAAGTGGGTTCTGAGGATAATGCTTGTATTTCAGAAATTCTTCTGGCCAAAGAAATGGCTACTAAGAAAACTGTCTTACATGAAAGATGTTTAAGGTCACAGGTAGCTGTGAGGCTCAAATGGGGGTTGACTATGGTACTGCAGCACTAAATACAGGTCCCAAGGAGGAGTAGGATCTTTAAAGGGAGGCCTTAAGAGTAGTATGCCTCTTAAAAATGCTTTGCTTAACTTATGAGATGCTACTGAGAAAGCCATTTATCGCAACATGAAAATTTGATACTGCTGCTAACTGGATTAACTGTGGAGGAACTAGCTCCTTCACCAAAGAGATGGGATAAAAAAATCCAATATATTTTGTATGGGAGCTGTAAAAGATTCAATGTTATGTTTTGAGCCCAAAAAAACAAGAAGTTATGTCTTACCATAACCTTCCATCTGTGTTGTTGATCTTTGTTCATTCATTACTGATGGGTTATCGGTTCCGTCCTCCAAACCGAGCCGGGAAATATCAAGCTCGCGTCAGCCAAAAACTCTCGAGCCAAGGTCCTACCCAGAATGCTCTACTCCCTGTTACCTCAGATCGAGTTTGCAAGTTGATAGATAAAAGTAGAGGCTACCTCTGGTCATAACAGACCTACCATGAAGGAGTACATGAGATCAACCAAGAACCTCTGGATGGGGGACATTGGGTGGGAAGTAATGAATGAACGAAGATCAACACCACAGATGGAACGTTATGGTAAGACATAACTTCTTTATCTGATGTTGTTAATCTTCGTTCATTCATTACTGATGGGACAGAGTCCCCAGCTACCTGTATTCCTGAGTGGCCCTCATGGAAGGACATTCCTGAGCACCATGGAACCAACGGAAGCTCTACCTCTGGAGGCCAAGTCCAATTTGTAAGGAAGAATAAATGTATGAGGTTTAGCCCAAGTTGCAGCTGAGCAAATATCATTGAGGGAAGCCTTAGCATGGAAAGCTGCTGAAGTTGCCATAGATCTTGTAGAATGTGCTTTGACTCTATAAGACAAGGTGAGATTGTTTTTGTTGTAGATAAAGGTGATACAATTTCTCAACCATGAAGCCAATGTAACTTTTGATACAGGATGACCCTGTCTAGGACCAGAAAAAGCCAGAAACAGTTAGTCTGATTTACGGGTAGATTTTGTTCTGTCCAGATAAAATCGTATTTGTCTATAAACATCCAAGGAGTGTAAGCAATACTCTCCCTTGTTAGAATGGTTAGGAAAGAACACTGGGAGAGCAATAGACTGGTTGACAGATCACTCTGACACCACTTTTGTTAAAAAGGTAGACTTGGTTCTCAGTAATACCCTATCCTTATGGAAGATAAGATAAGGACGTTTGATGCATAAGGCCTGAAGTTCTGACAACTGTCTGGCTGATGTGATTGCAATCAGAAACAAAGTTTTCCAAGAGAGATATCTTCACAGGTTCAAAGGGTGGTGCTGTTAAAGCTTGCAGAACCCAAAGCCAAATCCCAAGGTTGTACGGGTTCTCTGAAGGGAGGTTTTAGGTGGATAACTCCTTTCAAGAAAGTCTTACAGTGTCTGTGTGAAATAAGTGAAGAATCTTGAAAACCAACATGCAAATTCGAGATGGCAGCTAAATGTACACGGACAGTAGAAGCAGACACCCCAGCGTGGAAAAGATGTGATAAGTAATCTAATACTAGTGAGACCGGGGCTGACAAGGGGTCTATTTGCTTATCTGCTGCCCATAGACAGAATCTCTTCAGTTTGTTAAGATAGATTAGTCTGGTGGACAATTTATGAGATGCAAGAATAATATTGCGAACAGGGGACGACAGGTTTTCATGCCTGGCAATCACAGGAAGTGGAGAAACCAAGCTGTCATTTTCAGGGTTGTTAGATTGGGGTGAATCAGACCCTGTGGATAGAAGATCAACATTGGTGATGGACTGAGGATCCATGGTTGATCTAGCAGGTGAGGCCAGAGGAAGGGAAACCAGACTTGTTGAGGCCAATATGGAGCAATGAGGATCACTTTCCTCAACCGTTGTGCTTTCTTTAGAAATCTAGAGATGAGGGGGAAGAGGTGGATAGGCATAAACAAGCCCAAAGGGCCAAAAGTGGACTAGAGCATCCCTTGGTGACTGTCCCCAAGGGGGGATCAAGGTAAAGTAGTTGCTGCACTTGTAGTTGGCTGAGGAGGCAAATAGGTCACAGCAAGGCTGGCCCCCACGGTGAAAGATTTCTGCCGCTATCAGAGGATTGAGAGGCCACTCATGAGGCTGTAGAATGCACCTGCTCAATTTTTCCACTATCAAGTTGGAGCTCCCAGGAATTTGCTTTGCAATCAGAAAGGGGTTGTGAGCTATCGCCCATTGCCATATTCTCAAGGCCCCCTTATTTGTTGATGTACCAGACCACTGACATGTTGTCTGATTGTATTGCAATAGTCCCTGATGGAAGGATGGAGTGAAATGCTTGTAACGCTACAAGCACCACCCTCAGTTCCAGGACACTGATATGCAAAAGGGCCTCTGTCTCTGACCAGGTGTCTTGGACCAAGTTTCCCGACACAGCCTCCTTCACCCTTATCAGGGAGGCATCCATGGTCACCATGGCTATCGGTAGATGGGGGTGAAAGGGCGAGCCCATTGTTGGGGATTTCGAGACATCCACCACAGTAAATCTTGTTTGCATCTCTGAGTCACACTTATTTGAAAAGACAAAGGATGTTGTAGAGGGTACCACTGAGTGAGAAGTAGCCACTGAAGAAGTCTTATGTGGAATCTGGCTAGGGGAACAATGGTGATTGAAGCTGCCATTGACCCCAACAGCTGAAGTACAGATCGAGCTGGGGATTTGTGGTGACAGACAGAGCAAGGGTTGAACTTGTTGTCTTATTCTCTGAAGTCTGCATTCTGGAAGGGATGTTGTACAATTTTTTTGTGTCCAACAGTACCCCTATGAATTCCAAAGGCTGAGTTGGGGTTGTGTTGGATTTCTCCCAGTTTATAGTGATTCCCAGGCTTTGAGCTGTTAAGAGAGTATACTGCAAGGCTTCTTCCAGTAGATACTGGGTGGGGGTGGTAAGGAGCCAGTCGTCTAGATATGAAAATGCCTGGAATCCTTGAAGTCGCAAGTGAGCGATAACCACTGCCATGCATTTTGTGAACACACTGGGGGCTGTAGAGAGACCGAAAGACAGGGCTCGAAACTGGTAGTGACTGGCTCCTATATAGAAGCAGAGATATCTTCTTGAGCGTTTGTCCATCTTTATGTGGTAATATGCATCTTGAAGATCTACAGAGCACATCCAATCGTCTGCTTCCAGAAGAGGAAGGAAAGACTGAACCGTGACCATCCGGAATTTCTCTGTTTTTACAAATTTGTTTAGTGTACTGAGATCCACAATTGGTCTCCAGTCTCCTGTCTTTTTTGGCACTAAAAAGAACCTTGAGTAAAATCTGGATCCTATCTGGTCTGGGGGGACCATCTGGATGACTCTTTTTTAGTAGCAGCTTTTTGATTTCGTGTGCTGCTGTTTCCCTTTGACTGGGCGGAACGTCGGGTAACACTCTTGATGAGACTGGGCAAAGATGGAAGGGGATGTGATATCCTCTGGATATAATCCATTGTACCCAAGAGTCGGTTATCTTTTGCCAAGCAGCAGGGTACAAGGAGAAACAACCCCCGACCGCTTCCAGAGGTGAGCAGTCAGGCAACGCTTCAGGAGCACTGATAAGGTTGGCCAGAGAAAGAATCCCTGTTTTGCGGACCTCCTCTGCCCCGAAAGGGGCATCTTCCATTGGAGATTCCCCCTCTGCCTCTAGGGGAAAACTCTGCACATGTATCCCGGAAAGAACCCTGTGATTTCTTGTGCCAGATCTTTCCGCTCCTCTGATTTCTGGAGTAGAATCGCTGAGGAGTGGAGTGTATGACATCAATGGCAGATAAGGTCTTGTCATCTTGTTCACACCATGCCAGCGTATCCTTGACTTTAGTGCCAAACAAAGAAGCGGCCTCTATGGGGGCATTCATGAAGGAAGCCTTAAAGGAGTTTGCAAAGTCACAAAGGCGCCTCCAAGCATGCCGTCTAGTGACTATACCTGCGCCTGCTGCTCTAGCCGCCCCTTCTGTTGCTTGAGAAATGACACACATGGAAGAGTTGGAAATGGACTCTAGGGTGGCTATCTGAGAAGCCACATTATCACGGACTTCATCAGAAACAGCTCCTGCCAAGGTTTCAGAGAGCAGGTTGATAAGCTTTTGCTGAAGCTTGGTAAAATGTGCCAAATAATTCAAAGACCTTACAGCGAAGGTCGATGAAGCAAACACACGGTTCCCTAATCTGTCAATCGCCAGGGACTCCTTGTTGGGGGGATGGACAGTTTGGCTCTCTTCTGCCAAATCTTTCTTAGTAGCAGCTGCCAACACCATAGCGTCTACTGGGAGACCACATGACCAGGGGGGTGTTCCGCAGGGGGGGTGATAATATCTTGTCTGGCATCTTGGGTATTGCTTCCATGGTATCAGGAGCCTTCCATGCGCACTGCATGATGAGCTCATCGGCAGGCGGGATGACCCAGGAGGTAGGGGGCAGGGCACAAAAAGCATGCAGAAATACGGATTCCTCGGAAGAAGGATTAGAGGGCTTCTAGTCACCCCTCTGTCTAATGATCTCAAGGATGTCATCAGAGGGTGATCGTGGGGACCCTTCCCCATCATCAAAATCCATATCTTCAGTCAATGACTCCTCAGTAGAGTCCATGTGCTTCCTCTTGCACAATGCTTTGTGGGGCGCTTCCTCAGTGGGAGGTTTGCAGAAAAATGCAAAGAGGGGGCATCCCTGGAAGGTGCCATATAAAAAATCGGCGTGGAGCCAGGAATGCCCTCCCCAATGGCACAGCCACTGGCCTGATAAGAGCCCGATGCCCAGTGCACGGAGGGTCACAAGGACGACTCTAGTTCCAAAGTGAGATCCACTATTGGAGTCAGAGGGAGGGAAGCTGCTGTTGGAGTAATAGGCTTGAGACTTGAGTAGAAGTCGTAGGAGGAGAATGATGGAACGTGGACTTTGATGGTTGAGAGTCACCTCTGGCCACAAGCAACTGGTCAACAAGTCGCAACACATCCTGCTCAGAAAGACTCTTGGTTGACCTCATGGAGAAGGCTGATGGTGATTCTGGCCTTTCCAGGAAAGGACTATACTGACTGCTTGCAAAAGGATCCAATGAAGGGGAATATTTGGTCCTTGCAAGTTCAATAAGTGCAGAGCTTGGAGCCGAGGAAATCTGCACCGAAGAAAACAGTGTGGAAAAAGTCTGCGCCGAAGATGTCGGCGCCGTGGTAGTTGAAGGTGTCTGCACTGTAAAGGCAAAGGTCTGCCCCAAAGGGTACGGTGCCATAGTGGAAAGTGTCTGCACTGGCAATAAGGACGGTGCCGAGAAAGACTGCACTGAAGTACATGTTGGTGCCGAAAATGTCTGCGCCGTTGAGTACAGAAGAGTCGTACTTGGAGCTGAAGGTGACTGTACCAATGGTGCCGAAGGGGACTGAACCTGTACTGACGGTGCCATTAGGGGTTGTGACAGAACTGTCGGAACCGTAGTTGTCTGCACTGGGAACTCCAGTGCTGATATCGATAAAGGAGACATGGCTGTAATCAAATTCATTTGGGGCGGTGACGAGCCTGGAGCCAACAGGGTCACACAGGTGGCAGTGCCGGAGTAGTAATCAATTTCACCTTCTTGTGAGTCAATTCTCTACGATCTCCAGAGGGAGAAGAAGGGAGTGACTTTGATGAAGAAGAGGAAGAACGCTTCTTGCGGGGTTTAACAGGAAGGGGTGAGCCCTCCGACCCAGAAATAGCCGCAGGGAAAGAGACTTGAGGAGACCTTTCAAAATTAACTTATTCTTCCTCTCGTTGAGACTCCTGGTAGAGAAGTTTTTACAGATCCCACATGGAGGATCTACAGTCAAGTGGGAGACATTAAGGCAGTATACACAAGTCATGGTCATTGGAAAGCGGTAACTTATGGCCACAATCCTTGCACTGCTTAAAACCAACGGAACTTTTCTTATCTGACATAGCTGTTGTGGAGAAGAAGCACAGTAGCAAAAGGAAGAATAACAGCTACCCAAGAAAGGGATAAAAAGATAAAAAGAGAAAAAGAAGGATTACCAATGATGGTAATGGAGAATTACCACAAGGTAAGAAAAGAGGGTAATAAAGGGAAAAGACTAAAGGGAGAGAGTCTAAAGTGTGTGATAGGGTAAGAAAATATTAGAATAAACTTTTGAGAAAATTTTAGAGTAATAACAATATATAAACTGTCCAAAAATTATACACTTAGCTGAGAGAGAGGCTTGACACGGCTGTTCAGCAACGTGGCAAACGAGATCTGAGGTAACAGGGAGTAGAGCATTCTAGGTAGGACCTTGGGTCGAGAGTTTTTGGCTGACACGAGCTTGATATTGTCCAGCTCAGTTCCGAGGATGGAACCGATAACTCATCAGTACGGAATGAACGAAGATTAACACCACCAGATCAAATCTTTTCCATTTGCTGAAGTATAGTTTCCTAGTGGAAGGTTTATGGGAAGACATCAAAATATGACGGATAGGGGCAGAGAGTACTGGTTGTCTTGCTATCAATGGAACTGAAGAAGCCAGGCAATCAGTCTGAGGTTTGCCAAATCTGGGTGTATCATGTCTGTTGGGTAAGACAAAAGGTCCAGACTTGGATCCAGAAACCAAGGTCATTGAATCAGGTGAGGCCAAAGAAAGGGAAACCAAATCTGTCAAGGCCAATATGGAGCAATAGGATTACTTTGCTCTTCAACCTGGATGTTTTCTGAAGGAATTTGGGAAATAAGGAATGGGTGGATATGTGTACAGGAGACCAGGGGGCCAATTGAGAAGTAGAGCATCCCTTGGAGATTCTCCCTCTGGGGGGAATTAGGGCAAAGTAGCTGCTGCACTTGTTGTTCGGGGGGGGGGGGGGGAGTAAACAGATTGCAGCAAGGCTGGCTCCACTGATGCAAGATCTTGTCCACAATTTTTTTGCTGAGGGACCATTTGTGGGATTGAAGACTGCACCTGCTCAATTTGTCTGCGATCACACTGGATTTGCCTAGAATGTGAATTGCTAAAAGAAAGTGGTTGGAAGAGATTGCCCACTGCCACAATCTAACAGCTTCTCGACACAATGGGTAAGATTTGGTTCCTCCCTTTTTGTTGATGTACCAGATGACCAACACATTGTCCAACTGTACTGCAAATATCCCCAAAGGGAGAACATTTTGAAATGCCTGCAATGCTAATAGCACTGGTCTCATCTCTAGGACATTTATATGTAATTTGGCCTCCTTACAGGACAAGGTGCCTTGGACAGTCTTCCCCATGTAATGCCCCCCACCCTAGCTGGGAAGTGTCCATGGTCACTATGGCCTTGGGCTGAGGGGGAATGAATGGATGACCTTGTAGAACCTGGTCTGGATGAAACCACAACTTTAGATCTCTCTTGCAGATGTGAGTGATTTTTATCTTGTACGACAAAGGTTGATAAAGAATTGACAATTGAGCAGCTAACACCCATTGCAGAATTCTCATATAAAACTTGGTTAGTGGTACCAACGTTATTGCTGCTGCCATTGATCCCAGCCCCTGAAGGACCAGTCGGGCCGAAACTGAGGTGCTATAGATTATATTTTTGACTTGAAGTCTTATAGTCTCAACCCTCAGTAATGGGAGGAAAGCAATGGATATGTTTTTACTGAGAATTGCTCCTATACATTCTGAGGTCTGAGTTGGTTGCAGATGAGATTTGTCATAATTTTTACTTATCCACAGATGAGATTAAGTCTGGAGAACCTGGTCTCTTGCACATATGAGTTGATGCCTGGTTGGAGTGGTAATGAGCCAGTCATCTAGATATGGAAATACTCGAAATCCTTACAGTCCCAAATGAGCTGCAACTACTGCCATGCACTTGGTAAACACTTTGGGGGCTGTGATGAGTCCAAAGGTCAGTAATCTGAATTGATGATGACTGTCTCCCCAGTCGAAAGTGTAAACAGCTTCTGGACCATTTGTTTATCTTCATGTGATAGTACACCTCCTGAAGGTCTATAGAACACATTCAGTCGTCCTTGCCCAGAAAAAGGAAAATGGACTGAACCATGACCATCCAAAACTTGGTTCTTTGAACTGACTTGTTTAGTTCGTTGAGATCCAGAACTGGTCTCCAGTCCCCTGTTTTCTTTGGCACTAAAAAGAACCTTGAATAAGTTCCAGATTCTATCTGGTATGGCGGGACCTTTTGGATGACTCTTTTTTTTCTAGCAGATTTCATACTTGAATTGTTGCTCGTTCCCTCTGACTGGGTGGAACATCGGGGATTTCTTTTGAAAGTGGAGGTGGAAAGGAAAAGGGTATTATATAGCCTCTGGAAATAATCCTCTGCTCTCAAGTATCTTTTGTTATATCTAGCCAGGCTCTCTGATGCAGGGATAATCATCCCTCGACTGCCTGCAGAGGTGGGCAATCAGGTCTCCTTTCAGGAGTGCTGGTAGGGTATGTCAAAGAACGAATCTCTGAATACCTGGTTCTGTGGGCCATTTCTGCCATGTGGACAGTGGCACCCATCTGAGGTCCCTCCTCTGCCTCGGGGGCATCCTCTAGGTATGTCCTGGAAAGGATTCCGAGACTTTTTGAACTACATTTTCTGACCATCACACTGATTCCTGAAAACGGTTCATTGAGGGGTCGAAAAATGTCCACCTTCTGTAGACAGGGTCTTTCCATCCTTCTCACACCTGGATAGAGTGTCCTTTACCTTGGGGCCAAATAAAGATGTTCCTTCAAAAGGGGCACTGATGAAAGAGACCCTGAAAGGCTCTGGAAACTCACACATCCAGGCATGTTTCCTTTTGGAAATGCCTAAACCCGCTGCATCTGAGGTTCCCTCTGCTACGTTTGAGATCAACCTCAAGGAAAAATTGGATATGGACTGAGTAGCAGCTAGCTGGGAAGTTACGGAGGCCTGAACTTCCTTTGAAACAGCACCCAAAAGGGTATTTGATAGCACCTTGATCAAATCCCTTTGCAATCTGGTAAAATGTGCCAAGTAGTTTAGAGACCTCTGGACAAATTTGGATAAAATGTATACATGCTTCCTAAATCTGTCCATTTGCAACTTCCTAGTGGGGATGGACAGTGGAACTTTCTTCAGCTAGTTCTTTCTTGGTGGCGGTCGCAACGACCATGACATCAACAGGAACTCCCTTACTCCAGAACTGCCTGTCTGCGGGTGGTGCCATTATCCTATCCTGTCTCCCAGGAATGGGTTTTATGGTGTCTGGATCCTTCCACGCCCGCTGTGAGATCATGTCAATGAACTCATTGGCGGGTGGAGTCACCCAGGAGGTAGGGGTTCCAGTACCAAAAGACTCCAGAAGAACAGATTCCTGAGATGTTGGTTTACTGAACATCCAGCCACCTCTCTGTTTAAGGATTTCTAGGATGTCTGTAAATGAGACACCTTCAGGAGGTGACCATGGGGGCCGTTCACCTTCATCAAAATCTGTATCCTTGGTGATGGATTCCTCCAGGAAAATCAATGTGCTTCCTCTTATCCCTTCCTCTTTCCGTGGACCTCCTCAGTGGGATGCTCTGAGATGGGATCTGAAGAGAAAATTACAACTCCCTAAGCAGGAGCCTTAGGTTTTTGTACTGGCTGTCCCACTGGAACACGATGGTAAGGGTCTGAGTGCTGGGTCATTATGGTGGAAGACTTTGGATCCAGGGCGGGTGAGGTTTTGTAAGAACTGCCGCAGCAGAAAAGACCCTCACCGCAGTCTCAAAGGCCGTGTGTCCTGGAGCAGAGGAGGAGATCGGACCTGATAGGACATGCTTCTGGATCGTAGCTCCCTCCAGCTCCAAGAGAAAGACCTCTGAGGTGGAAGCCAGAGATGAACTCTCCAGTGCAGGGATGGCTACAAAAATCTTAGAGTCAAATGCAACACCTCAGATCTGACAGGCACACTATGGCTCCAGAAGGTCTCTGGATCCGAAGGAACCGGATCTCTCAGGGATGACTTCGGATCAAAAATTGATGGAGCCAGGCAACTTGGATCCAGGAACTCTGATGCCACAGTGGTAGTCAGAAGAGGAACCTTGAAAAGGGGAGTTGAAGACATTCAGATCTCCTGATCTGGAGGGGTAGGAGTGGAGGGAACTCCAATCTGTCCCTGCACCAAGAGGATCTTCCTCAGTAGTCTCTCCCACTCTCCCAGTCTTCTTCAGTTAGGCTGCTGGAAGAATGAGCAGAAAAGGTAGATGGAGATCTGGGGCCTCAAATAAAGGTGAAGGTACTCTATCCAGGAAAGGGTCCAGGGAGGTAGATCACCTTACTCTAGGTAAGGATTTAAATGCCAATTTGGGTGATATTGGACCCGATGGCATAGGAACTGATAACTTAGAACTTGTTGGATCCTGTTTGGAAACAGTTGGATCAGATGATTTTGAGGCTTTCGGATCTGTAGCTGAACTGGTATACATAAATTTTGATTTCTTGCAGTTCGGGGTTGAGACCAGATTTTTTGCTGATCTTTTTCCTGAAAAATCTGAGGTAGAAGATGAAGAGAAAGGCCTCAGAGAAGAGGATTTCTTCGATTTAACCTTTGAAGAAGTACCTTCAGAAACAGCTTCTCCAAAAGAGGAGGGAAAAAGGCCTTTCAATATCAGCTTATTTTTTCTTTTCTCTAAAGCTCATGGATTGAAACTATGGCATATGGAGGAGTCTTCCTGTAAGTGAAGAAGGCCCAAAGAATAAATGCATAAAGTGTGGGGAATTTACGCCTTTTTTAAACCCTGCTGACTTTTCTGACATGTTGAAAGGTTTTAGAAAACTGTTTAAACAGAAGAAAAAGATTTTTATTTTTTTAGAAAGTAAGAGGGAAAAAATACCAACAACAGTAATGATGAACTACCAAGGTAGAGAAAGAGATACTAACAATATCAAGAGTGTATGCAAGTACAAATGAGGGAAGAAAAATAGAAAGGTATTACTAAATAGATGGAAACAGAAAGTACGGTAAGATTTCAGATTAAAAAGATTTTCAGCAGTAAAGAAATAAACTATGTAAAGGATATAACTGTCGCTTATCTCTACGAAGTTCAAGAGTAATAGCAGGCCACATCTTTTCGATGGAGCGGCAAAGGAGATTTGAGGTAATTGGGGTTGGTGCATTATGGAGAAACTCGGGAGTTCCTAGTTGCCACAAGCTTTAGCAATGGCCAAGTCGGATCCAAACTCATCAGGTGAGGATAGAAAGAAAATTGACATCAGATAAATACTCCAAATAATTGTGTACACATTCTGATGAATTTGTTTTTAAACAAAATGTTTTTCAAATTTTCAGCTACATTTCAAACAGATGTCTAGAAGTCCAAGACTGACTTCGGAGGTAATATGGGAGAAAGATCACAAGTCTACTTGTAATGAAGGATACAACAGTGACTAGTAGAATAAATGTACATATTACTGTCCACATTCCCCCTCTGCACCCAAAATGAAAGAAAACAAATCAACAGCAAATACATTTCCAGAAGCTCTGACTAACCTTCATAAGGCTACAGTGTATATAAAACACAACATAAAACAAGGAACTGAATGGGCACAGTTGCCTGCTTCAAAATGCTTACTCATTCAAACAGATACAGAAAGAGAAACAGTACTTAGCACCCCAAATTAGGGTTCAGATAATTTCCATTTCCTTAATCAAAACTAAAATTAGTTATCCAGCATACACAGCTAACTTTATGTGAAGAAAACATCATCATTCCCTGCCCTTCTCCAACTAATAGTGTTTTCAACAGTTTGCTTCTATGACAATAGCAACCTACCTGTTAAGATGATATTTGGGATGTCTGCATGCCGGTTTGAGCAGTTCAGGTTCTGCTTGTTAAGCAGTTGTGGATCCTGCAAATTGCCACAACTTCCAGTTAGGCCTGTGGATTCCACCTGAGAGAAATTTAAGGCACTTGAATTTCCAAAAATGGAACTGCTGAGTGGGTAGCCACCTGAAGAGCCTTCCATCATTTGAAAATAGTCAAACTGGAAAAAAAAATACACACAATCACTTTCCAACAAATGATGGCAGCAGTAATTTGAGCTTCAAAATATGCTGCGTAACACATGCCATACATTCTAGTATCACTGCACTAAAAAAGAAGTTATGTCCTTACCATAACGTTCCATGTGGAGTGTTCGTCTCGCCTTGGTTATTACACATGGGTTCGGAGCCGATCCTCGGCTCCGTGCCGGCCGACTGCAAGCTCTGCATCGAGAAGAAGCTCGAGGACATCTAATACCCACAATCCCCCTCTGCCTTTACCTCAGATCTAGTTTGCAAGCAAACCAGGCAACAATCACGCATACATGCCAAACTATATACATAATTACCTATATACAACATACCAAAGGTATGATAGTAATACCAACACTGCAACAGCAGAAGGAGAATATTCCAGACCAGGCACCAAATCGAACGCTCTTCCTAAGGGTGGGAAGGGTGGGAGTGTAATAAGGCGAGATGAACACTCCACATGGAACGTTATGGTAAGGACATAACTTCTTTATGTGAGAGTGTTCAATCTCGCTTTGTTCTTACACATGGGTAGCGCCCTAGCTCCATGATCCTGAGGAACTCAAGGGAGAACGTTCTTGAGCACAGTGGAACCAAAGGTTGCCCTATCCCTAGAAACCCTGTCCACTTTGTAATGAGAAATAAATGTATGTGGTTTAGCCCAAGTAGCAGCCGCACAAATGATGTCTAAAGGTAGACGAGCTGCATGAGCCAAAGATGTAGAAATTGATCTGGTAGAATGTCCTCTGGGTTTTGCTGATAATGTTTGATCAGAATTTTCATAAACATAAATGATACAATCAGTTAGCCACTTAGAAAGTGTTCGTTTCAGAACTGCAAGACCCTTTCTGCTGTCAGCAAAAGCTATAAATAGCTGATCAGATTTTCTGTGATCTTTTGTTCTATCCAAATAAAATCTGAGTTGTCTATGGACGTCCAGTTTGTGCAACATATACTCTAATTTATTAGAGTGGTCTTTAAAGAAGGTGGGTAATTCAATGGACTGGTTAATATTACCAGTAGAACAAACTTTGGGAAGAAAGGATGGATTAGTGCGTAGGGATACTCTGTCCGAATGAAAAATTAAATAGGGATGTTTGACCGAAAGAGCCTGCAGCTCAGACACCCGTCTAGCCGATGTAATAGCCACTAGGAATAATGTTTTCCATGACAAAAATTTCAAAGTGCAACTTGAAGCTGGTTCAAAGGGTAGTAGCATCAATTTAGAGAGCAGTAAATTTAAATTCCACGGTGATGTCGGGCTTCTGACTGGTGGTCTGATATGAAAAGAACCTTTTAAAAAGGCTTTACAGAGTCTGTGAGCCATAATAGGCGCACCACATTCTTCTATATGATAGCTAGAAATGGCAGCTAACTGTACTCTCAAGGTAGCCGGAGAAGCTCCTTCCTGAAATAATTCGGTTAGAAATTCTAAGACCTTATTCAACGGAGCTGTAACAGGGTCCAACTGATGTGACTCCCAAAAGACAAAACGCTTCCATTTACTAGTATAAGTCTTTATGGTAGAAACTTTATGAGAAGCTACCAATATATCCTGAACCGCCAAGTAAGGGAATTGACCTGGCTAAAAAGGGAAGCGGAGCAGCCAAGCTGCCAGATGGAGAGATTCCAGGGATGGGTGAGGAACTCCTGACGAGTGAGTCAGTAGATCTGGCTCTGGGTCCAGCATCCAAGGTCCCCGAACGCGGTGCTGCAAGAGAAAGGGGAACCAAATTTGACGAGGCCAGAATGGAGCAATGAGAATTATAGTCCTCTGAAGGTTGTTTGCTTTCTGCAGAAACTTTGCAATCAGGGGAAATGGAGGAAAGGCATAAAGGAGACCCGGGGGCCAATCGTGCACCAGCGTCCCTTGGGACTTCCCCTGGAGGGGGTAATAGGGCAAAGTAGCTCCTGCATTTGGCGTTCATTGGAGACGCAAACAGATCGCAGGTAGGCTGGCCCCATTTGCGAAAAATCTGTTCCGCAACTGACTGTTTGAGGGACCACTCGTGAGGCAATAATATTGCCCTGCTCAGCCTGTCGGCTATGACGTTGGATGACCCCGGGATGTGCGTTGCGATCAGAAAGCGACCGGTGGACTCTGCCCATTGCCAAATTCTCATGGCCTCTCTGCATAGTTGGTAGGACCTGGTTCCCTCTTGCTTGATTATGTCCCAGACTACGGACATGTTGTCTGTCTGAACTGCAATGGTCCCTGGAGGAAGAAGGGGAGCAAAGTGTTGCAACGCCAAAACACTGCCCTCAACTCCAGAACATTGATGTGCAGATTGTACTCTAGATTGGTCCATTCGCCTTGGACTGTCTGTCCCTGAAAGATGCCCCCCCACCCTATCAGGGAAGCGTCCGTGATTATCGTCGCTGACGGTGTGGGTAGCACAAATGGTCTTCCGCCGGATAGGTTGCAAGTCTGTAACCACCACATTAGGTGTGATTTGCATGTTTTCGTTATCAGAATTTCGTGAGTCAGTGGAAGATGTTGGAATGACCATTGTGCAAATAGAAGCCATTGTAGCACTCTCATGTGCAGTCTTCCCAGTGGTATTGCTATGAGAGAAGCTGCCATGAGACCCAAAACTTTCAGAACAATTTTGCTGGGGATTTTCTGGACGACAGCAGAAGGGAAATGTTGAACTGAAGTGCTAATATTCTTTCTGTCGGAAGTTTTAGAATTAACTGACGCGTATCCAATTCCGCTCCTATAAATAAGATATGCTGTGATGGCTGTAGCAAAGATTTTTCGAAATTTACTGAAATGCCAAGGTGTGTACAAAGTTGTAGGGAGTAATCCCTGGCTTGAATCAGTTGATGCCTGGTGGTGGCAGACAGGAGCCAGTCGTCCAGATACGGAAACACCTGGAATCCTAGGCGCCTCAGATGAGACGCTACCACTGCCATGCATTTGGTGAAGACCCTGGGGGCTGTGGTCAGGCCAAAGGGCAGGGCTCGAAACTGATAGTGACTGGCTCCCAGCCGGAAGCGCAAATGATCTCTGGACGCCCTGGCCATCTTAATGTGGTAGTATGCGTCCTTCAGATCTATTGAGCACATCCAGTCGTCCTTCCGTAAGAATGGAAGGATCGATTGAAGCGTGACCATTCGGAACTTTTCCTTCTTGACAAAGGTGTTGAGATGACTTAGGTCCAGAATTGGCCTCCAGTCCCCTGTTTTCTTTGGAACTAAAAGAACCTTGAGTAAGTTCCGAATCCTATTTGGTCCGCTGGGACTGGTTGGATGACTCTTTTTTCTAGCAGCTTTGAAATTTCTGTAGCTGCTGGCTCTCGCAGATGGGGTGGTACATCTGGGAGTTTTCTCTTTGGAATGGGGTTGGATAGAAATGGGATTTTGTAACCTCTGGTAACAACGCTTTTACCCAATTGTCTGAAGAAAGGTTTTGCCAGGCCTGAGGGTATAAAGCTAAGCGACCCCCGACTGCCTCCAGAGCAGGACAGTCGGGCCTCCTCTCAGGAGTGCTGAAAAGGTTTGCCAGGGAGGTTATCCCTGTCACCTTGGTTTTGCGGACCCCCTCTGCCGCCAGGGCGGCGTCTTCCACCTCTGCCCCCCCCTCTGCCTCTAGAGGGGGCATCACCCTGTGTGTCTGGAAAAGATCTTTGGGGTTTTCGGAACCACATTTTCCCACCACGTTGCCCTTTGGGGTACGGTCTGGAAGGGGTGGAAAAACGGACTCCGACAGCAGACAGAGTCTTTCCCTCCTGTTCACACCGGGTAAGGGTCTCCTTTACTTTAGGGCCAAAAAGTGTGGCTCCATCAAATGGGGCGTTAGTAAAGGAAGACTTGAAGGCTTCCGCAAACGAACATAAGCGCATCCAGGATTGCCTACGAAGAGCAATCGCTGAAGCCGCTGCCCTACTCGATCCTTCGGCTGCATAGGATATCAGCCTCATGGACGAGTTCACAATAGACGTAAGGGTGTTGAGCTGCGCTGTAACTTTTTCCGAGACAGCAGCATCTGTTGCACCCTGGAGGGTATCTCCCAACTCTTTGACTAGATACCTCTGTAAACGAGTAAAATGGGTCAAATAGTTCAGGGAACGCATAGAGAAAGCCGCTGAACTGAAAATGCGCTTCCCATATCTGTCCATGGTCCTAGAATCTTTGTTAGGCGGATGGACAGATGAGGAAGACTCCGACATCTCCTTTTTCGTGGCTGCTGCCACCACCATGGCGTCTACTGGAACTCCTTTGGTAAGGTAAGCTTTGTCCTGTGGTGCCGTGATGTACTTATTTGGCTTCCTAGGGACAGGTTCCACTGTGTCAGGGGTCTCCCACGCCCTTCGAGCAATTAATTCCATTAACTCATCAAAGGGCGGAGTGACCCAGGAGGAGGAAGGACGGGCACCAAATGCCTTCAGCAAAACTGACTCATCCTCAGAAGGGGGGAGGGCTTGCCAGTCACCTCTCTGCTTAAGGATCTCCAAGATGTCAGCAAAAGAGACATCCTCTGAAGGTGACTTAGGGGACCCTTCTGACTCATCTAAGTCAGTATCAGATGTTAAGGATTCTTGTGGAGAATCCAAGTGTCTCCTCTTACACAGTCTTTTCCTAGGAACTTCTTCGTGGGGAGCATCCGAAGAAGCCTCCGAGGAAGAGGGGGCACCCTCCAGGGGTGGCTGAGACACTGGTGCCCGACGCTTGGACGTGGCCGTGGGTGCAGAGGAGGATAACGGTCCTTTGCGGGGAGGAGAAGCTGTACCTGCTGATGTGGTTGTCTGGGTAGACAACACCTTCCTCATGAGGTCGAAGGCCCCGGGTCCCGAGTCGAGGTATCTCCCGGTTCCGAAGAAATGGGCAGAATACCCGAAACAGGAACCGAAGGCACCGACCCCGAGGACGGAACCGAATCGATCCGTGCCGAGGCTCCGAGAGGGAGAGTCGGAACCGAAACATCGGTCCGACTCTCGGTCCCGGAACCAAGGACAGACCTTCGGGCCCGAGACTCCGGTACCGGATCGGATGGAGTCGAGGTAAACGGTACCGACCGAGAAAAGGACGGTTCAGGCACCGAGGGCTCCACAATCATCAGGTCAGCTTCTTCCGGCTCCGAAGACAGAACAGGTCTCGGAGGAGGAACAGATGGAGATAGTGGCAGGCCTTCAAGTCTCGACATCAACTGAGAGGAGACCGAAATAAGTTTGGACAAGGCCGTATGCTCCATAAGCTTCTGCACCACACGGTCCACGTCGGTGTCGGAAAGGGCTCTAGAAGAACGAGTCGAAGGATCGAAGACGGAGCCGACCTCAACAGAGTCGGTGGGGAGCTCCGTCACCGGTTCCAAGACTCGAGGCTCGAAACTGCCAATAGCTGAACACTCGGCCCGAAGTCTGTGGAACCGGTGATCTAACTACACTCGAAGAGCTCGGAGCCGATGACTTTGGCTCCGGCGTCTTCGACTTCAAGACTTGGATGCCTGGTCTGAAGCATCCAAAGCCTCCTGGAAAGAGGGTTTCAGCAATCCTCTATCCATCAGTTTCCTCGCCTATCTGTCATGACCCTCCCACTAAAAGAGTGACAAATAGAGCAATCCTCTTGTAAGTGGAGAGGGCCAAGACAGTAGACACAGGAACTGTGGTTGTCTGTGACCGACATTTTTTGGCCACACTGACAACGTTTAAAACCAGATTTCATCTTTTCAGACATATTAACAATGAACACAGTCAAGTCCAGTAAAGAGTCCAATCGAGTAAAAAAGTCAAATCCGGGTAAAAGTCTGTTAGATAAAGCTAAAACAAGACTAACAAGTTTCTAGTCAACTAAGTCTAATCCGAAGTCTAATCCAGTAATAAAGTGCCAAAAGGCAAGATTACAAAAAATTTTTTGTCACAAGTCAAGAAGGGGTAGGCCCCGAAAAACTCTACTCGAAAGTTAACAAGTTAACTTGTTCAAAGTATAGAGAATTCCTGCACTCACACACCTACTCTTTAACTAAGTAACTAATTTTAAAGAACTTTTCTGAAAACAGTACAGAATAGATAAAATATCTTATCTGAACAGCCCCGAGCTAGTCTCCAGCGATGCGTACTGCAGCAGCGGCAAACTAGATCTGAGGTAAAGGCAGAGGGGGATTGTGGGTATTAGATGTCCTCGAGCTTCTTCTCGATGCAGAGCTTGCAGTCGGCCGGCACGGAGCCGAGGATCGGCTCCGAACCCATGTGTAAGAACCAAGGCGAGATTGAACACTCTCACATCAAAGTATTTACTAAAATACAACTGAATGAATGCTCAAGTCAGCTATATGTTTTAATGGAAAATGATGACTTCACTCTTCAATGCAATCAAATATGCTTAAATCCAGTTGGTAAACAATCAAAGTAATACAGCATGAAGGCAGAGAAAAGTGCAGGTGTTTAAGTAAACTTGATTATTAATATATGAATAGATCACTGCTGCGTTAGTCTAAGCTATATGGGACATACCTGTCAAGGACCTTCTGACTGGTTAGCTTCCAGTGCTTCAGGGAACCATCCGCTTGCCGTAATCACTGCAGGCTTGCGGAAAGTGGTATAAAGACAGTGGTTAGGGCACCAATATCTCAGAGCTTTCCTGCCTCAGAATAAAGAAAATTAGAGCCCTGACAACTAGGCATGTACTAGAGGAAAAGAAAAAACACTAACAAAAAACCCACACCCATAGCAGGAAAAAGCAACAAAAAGAAGGGGGACAGAAGAAGGGTGTTTGTAATGCAAAGTGATCTATTCGAACATCTGCTGTTATGGTAAGCTTACTTACATAACCATAATAAATTCATCATTAGATCACTGTTGCAATAGCCTATGCTATACAGGATGAATACCAGAGCATAGAAAGAAAGGGAAGAGGGAGACGGATTAGAGTCCAGGAGCTCTTGGGGATAGTCCTACCAAAGCCTGCTCTGGTCCTAGAGAAAGAATCCAATTTGTAGTGCTTGGTAAATGTGTGTACAGAAGACAACAAAGCTGCCTTTAGAAGATTTCTAGAGTCCATGCATTTTCAAAAAAGCCACTGAAGTAACTGGTAGAGTGAGCCATGGCTACACATGGAAGAGTCTTGTAATGGTATGAATAATAAACTGAAACAGCATCAGACAACCATTTAGGAATTTGTTGTTTTGATACCAAATGTCCCTTTTTCTTATCTTCATAGGAAATTAACAGTTGATAAGAACACCTGAAGGTTTTTGTTCTGTTAATGTATTACCAGAGTTACAGGAGAACATCCAGAGTATGAAGAATTCTCTCTCACTTTTTATTTGGTTCTGGAAAGAAAACAAGGAGATGCACTGCATGGCTCAATGTGAACTCACAAACCACTTCAGACATAAAGGAAAGATTGGCTGTCATAGTTAACCTATCTTTGTGAAAGATGGGATATGGCTGAGTCACCATAAAAGCATGCAACTCAAAAGCTGGAGCAATGGGTAAACTTTTTTACAATCCAAGAACTGTAAAACAGCCTCATGAGCAAATCTGAAGGGAAAATGGGCAAGTTTCTCCAAACCAAAATTAAGATCTCAAACAGGGGCCACCTGTTTTCTAGGTGGATGGATATGCAATATCTCTTTCAAAAACTGTTTCAACTGTGGTAGGGTATAGAGACAGAATTCACTGGCAGACACAGTGAATCTTGGCAGAAGAGTAAGAATGGCCAGAGGACAATAACACACAACTACTATACAAGTTAAGAAGAAACTGAAGCTTGTGGTAATTGACCTTGGTCATTTTCAAAAGAAGGGAGAACCACCGCTGTCTGGGTCAATAGGAGGTTGCCACAATTACCCTTGGAGAATCCTTCAAAATCTGTACAAGAACCATGGTTATCAGAGGAAAGGGTGGAAAGGACCATCCCAGTCCATGGGAATGAAAGGGAACAGCTCTCCAAGCAAATTCTGAGACATCTATTTTTGCAAACTATGTAGGGACTGGAGGGAAAAGGCAGCCCTGGGTTGAAGGACAACTGATTCAGGCAGCAGAGTATTTGTCCTTCTGACAAACCCCAGCACCAAGATCTGAAAGGGCAGAGGGATGTTGATGCTGGGTCCAGAAAGATGTGAGGAACCATTGGATTTTTCTCATGTGAAGTCTGGCCAAAGGAATCATGAAAACTGTAGAGGCCAAGAACCTATAATCCTGAGATATTTCCTGGCAGATGACACAGTCTGGTTGGAAAATGTCAGAAAGTGCTCCTTATAGAAACTCCACATTGTCCTGAGGAAAAAAAGCCATAATAAGGGAAGTATCTAGGAGAGAACGCTATCCTTTGAGATGGAATGAGACAGGATTTCTCCAGGTTCACCTAAAATCCCAGAATGAGAATTTTTTTTTACCCAAATCAGAGATTCCTGGCAACTTATAAATGAATATGCAAAAAGAAAGGTAGTTATCTAAATATGGAAAAATGTGAATGCATACTACCTGCAATGGGTTATTACAGAAGCAAGGCACTTTGTAGGTCGTCTTGGAGCTGCTGTCATCCCAAAGGGTAAAGCAGACAACTGAAAATGTAAACCAGACGCAGAAAAACATAAAAGCATTTGAAATCTTTGAAAAACAGAATGGAATGATAGGCATCTTTGAATTCCTGAGTTATTAAAAAAAATGAAAATTGGAATGAGATGCAAGAGACTTTAGAAATCGAATTTTGAACTGTGGAATCTTGGTGTGAAGGTTTAGAAATGAATTGTTTATAACAGGTCTTCAGGCTCCTCCTTTCTTTGACACTAGAAAGACTGCTGAAGACCTTTCCATGTGTGATCTGGAGAAACATGTTCTATAACCCACAGAGACAACATATGATTTAGGATAGAAGAAACAGTGAGGTTTGATAGGATGGATGCAAAAGGAATTCCTTGGAAAGGAGAAAGAGAATCCCACTTCCAGCTGTAACCTTTTTGAATGATTCTAAGAACTTAAGCATCTGAAGGTATCTGGTGCCACACAGGGAAGTGAAGCTCTAGACTCTGGGAAAGCTTAACAAGAATGCCAGGGTGGGGAGGGGGATAAACACCCTAGGGCATAAAGTCAGTCTGCTTTATTAGACTGTCTTTGGTTTTAAGAGGATTCTACCTTTCTTTCTTTGAACCTCCTGCCATTGTTTTCTGAAATTTTGTTTGCCTGTATTTTGCAGGAATTTTTTATTTTGTTTCCTATTAAAGAAACCTGAAATGAAAAGAAAGTTTCTGTTAAATTTTGGCATGGAGGGTTGAAAAATCTAGTAACCTCCTCAATTAACTTTCCCATTTCATCAAATCTTTTGAAAACTTTATCCATGGGAGCATGAAGAAGCTCAGTTTTAACAACCTTTGGTAAATTCTGAAGACACAGCCACACAAATTTTCTCATCACTGACATAATTTCAGCTGTTGAAGAAACAGCATCAGCAGCTTCATAAGAACATTGTAGAGAATGCTTGGGTACCTAACACATAGGAAAAAGTAAAAAATTCAGAATTCTCTTAATATCTAAAGAAGGAAGGTCAGCAGTTAACTTTTGCATTTTGTTGGGAGGAAGCCCGCAGAAACTTAGACATGTGAGCCTGTCAATTCACTACTCTGAAGGCAAAGATGATAGTGGTATATACTTTCTTCATAAATTTGTCAAAATCTTTTCGTCAGATGGGATAGGGGTATGGTGACATAAAATGGTTTTGAAAGAAGTTACAGTACGGTCTTTCCCTATGGTTTGTAAATCATTAAATGTGTGAGACTGGGAAACTTTGTGAAGGTTGACAGCTGACTGTCAGACTGAATGCTAGCAGCAAGGAAGGAATCCTCAAACTGGAAAAGCAGGGGGATGGTTGCAGGATGAAGGAAATCTACCTGCAGCAAAAGCTAATATATTTGCTGAGACTATGAAATATCTTTTTGTTCTCACTTGAAATAATTCCTTCATTCTGGTAACAGTGTCAAAAAAAGGCAACACTTCAGGTGGGAAATTCAAAGAGAAACTTTACTCACACTCAAGATTCCTTATTTAGTGGAGAAGGAACTTCAGAAGCATAGTCTAAGTCTACATTCTGTACCTCGGATGGTGAATTAAAATCTGAGTGAGAAGGGTACATTTTTTTTCTGATGGCGGGAAGACCCAGACTACTATGACTGAAAGGTTTTAAATAAGCCTTTGACAAAACCCAGCCAAACCTCTTTGTGTGTGTTAGATGAAGGAGACATAAGAGGAGAAACACGCTCAAGTTTATGCTTCCTTTTCTTGAAGGTCCCAAATGAAATAGAGAAGCCCAAAGTACTCCTCCCACTAGGAATCAAGCTCTTCAGGGTGGCTCTGCAAAGGCAGAACATTCACTTCCTTTTTTGATGACAGGAAAAGTGGCTGTCCTTTACCTGAAGTTGGACAGCCAAATGGCTGTGGAGGACATGCCTGCCTCTCAGTCCTTAGCAGCTTCCCCAGGAGCAACACCAGAGGGCTGGAGAGATAATGAATAGTCTAATAACTCAGATATGACCACAGAAGAATCACTCATTGATGCAAGAGGCAAAGAAGAAGCCAGAGTCAAGACCAAAGCCTTCCCAACAATTTCTTTTCTTGCGGATCAGACAGGGAACATCAAAGAAACAGTGGCCTGGATTCATCACTCTATTAATAAAAAGATCCTGATAAGCAGTTAGCAGAGCCATATAAGTGCGGTCCTATCCCAGACAAAAGGAAAGATGTGAAAAAGAAGAAAGGGCAAGTTATAACCCCCAGGACTCCAGCCCTTAACTCCTGGATGCAATTCCTAACAGAAATTTTTTATTTTTCTCTCAAAATATGGAAGATCGTTCTCAGTGGGTACTTATCTGCCCAACTATGTGAAGTGCCAGCAAATAATCAAATCTAAATCACATCAAAAAACCAAGACTTGCTGGAAGCTTCAATGACAAGAAAGTTTTAAGATTTTGGTGGCCTAACCAGCGTCTTCATTCCATTCTCCTCATGCTCTACAGAGGTTAGGGAGAGTGGAAGATGCCCTAACATTTTGGAAGCTGGCCAGTCATCTGATCTTTGGCAGGGCACATCCCATATAATATAGGCTACTCCAAGACTAATTAAATAATGAACATCAAGGAATCTTTCCGCCCAATAAGGATCATGTTCAAGTTAAAGATTGCTAATATGCCTCTGCATACTTCAGACACAGTAAATGGTAAGTTAATCTAGTAAACATGGAGAATGACTTACCATATGACCACAGCTGACCCAAATACCACATAGGCAGACTGAAGAATAGAAAAATAGAAAATAAAAACTTTTTTTAAAGATTGCAGAAAAAGAGGAGGGATCTGCAAGAGTGACAAAAGAAATAAGAGACACAAAAACAGAGCAAATAATCCAATATGTTCCAACGTGCAGAGTAAAGTGGTTAGGGATCTTTAATTTTCATGACAAAATGAGAAAGGTGAGGAAGCATACGGGCCCAGACAATTTTTCCAAAACAGCTACTTCATGAATACAAGAATATAAAATCCACTTATTTTGATGCAGAATGCAGAGACCAAACATTCATTAAAATATCTCAATCTAAAGTCAATGCAATAATGCAAGGAATCAAAGCAACTAACACAAAAAGAGGACTAACCAGCAAGCAGCTTCCTTTAATGTAAGGGGAAAGGGGGGGGGGCACTGCTAATATGTTGCTGTATACTTAAGATAAGCTCAAGATCTAAGGAAGGTACAAAGAAAAGTAGGGATCCTCCTCCAACAAGAAAGAGGATGTCAATCCTCACATGAGTGTCAGGTAAAACATCTGTAAATCAGCACATAGGACAACACAACTGTGTGTGTAACTATATATTTAGTGTACACACACACACATACACACACACACACACACATAGCCGGCTTTAGGCACCAGTGAACCCTGCGATCGCTGGGGGCCCCCTGTTCCTAGGGGGCCCCCAACCACAGCAATTTATCTGAAAATTGATATTTTATATTATGTCTGTCAAACCAACAAAAGCTAGTACAGCAGTCCTATATACTTACTAAACTAGGTGGGTAATAATAACTCTTATTTATATCTCCTTTAAAATTCAAAGATATTCTAGCTACAGTAACAGTGTTTTTATCAAGTAACAGGCTTCACAATTCCATTAAATATTTTGCCACTGACATTGTGCCCCTAGCTTAGTTAAATCCTGCTAGTGGACACTGTCTCCACTAAAATTAACAACGTAGACCGCTTTAGGTACTTGCAATACCCGTGGCTGCAGGCCCCCCCCCCTTAATTTTATTTTACATTTGTTTTACATTTGTTGACTGGGCTAGTCCAACTGGATACATGTCCATTTTCAGTAGAGGTCCGCGGAGTTAAGCTCCAAAGCTAGGACAATGCAATTAACACAACATCTTAGGATACATGAGATAGATAAAAGCTATTTACAGTATGTATAACAGGTTGTCACCGTACAATTTACAGCGCAGAATACAGGCATAATAAAGGATGCAAGTACAATCTATAGTTTACAATGCAGAAATACAGGCATAATAAAGGAATGCAAATACAATCAAGGTATTCAAGAGATAATTAGTAACATAGTTTAATAAGGAAGGAGTTGCTTTTAATGCATTAATGGGTTCGGAAGATCAGAGTATATAAAGACAGTTAGACTAGTCAGGTTTAGAGCATGGGCATAACCAATGAGTTTTGAGGAATACTTTCAATTTGTTTTTGAAACAGGGTAGTGAGGGAAGTGTGGAGAGTTCATTTGGAAGGAGGTTCCAGGCTTTTCCAACTATATTAGAAAAAAGGGAGTCACCAGCTTTATTGTTTGTTTTAGTAGCATGCACTAGAAGTTTCTGAGAAGACCTTAAGGATTCCAGGTTTTTATAGGGAGTGATTAGTGTGGAAAGAATAGGTGTTTTGGACAGTTTGTAAAGAGTGTTGTGGGCTATAGTTAGCTGATGAAATTTAATTAGATTTTGTAGTTCAAGCCATCCTAGCTGCTTTAAATTAAGGCAGTGATGGGTTCTAAATGGGTTGCCTGTTGCAAATCTGGCAATATTATTGTAGGACATATCCAATTTGTTAAGATTATTTTTTGATAGGTTAGTAAAAATAGGTGAGGCATAGAGAAGAGAGGAGAGAAGATGAGTGTGTGCGACTGTGGTTCGAGCTGAAGGTAGGAGAAAGGATTTTATCCTATAGAGAGAGCCTAGCTTTTTGTTGACAGCTTTTATGGTATTGTTAATATGGATATCAAAGTTCAGATTATTGTCAATGGTGACTACTAATAGTTTGGTGGTTGGTTCAGGGGATATAATGGTTTTATTGGTAGAGTTAACTGAGAAATCTAATGGGGGGGATTTCTTAGTAGGAGAGAAAAGAAGGAATTTAGTCTTTTTGGGATTTAGGAGAAGGCATCTATGTGTGAACCATTGCTCAACTGTGTTAAATAATTGTTGAGTAAGATAGAGAAGTTCAGAAGAGGAGGGGGCTGAGCACATCAGTGTAGAGTCATCCGCATATTGTATGCATGTAGTATGGGGGATGGCAAGGTGGAGGTCATCGATGAATATGGAAAAAAGTAGAGGTCCAAGGATGGACCCTTGAGAGACTCCGAGGTTGACGGGCAGGTGAGTAGAGAGAGACTTGTGCCATAGTACGGCCTGTTGTCTTTTATCCAGGTAGGACTGGAACCATTTTATGGAGGATGTATCTTGTGACAGGGATTTCAGTACAGTGATGAGAATTTGGTGATTTACCATGTCAAAAGCTTTAGACAGGTCAATGAATAGGGCTGAAGAGAATTTGTTAAGGTTGCGGTTGTTGTTGATACAATCTGTGAAGGAAAGAAGGGCAGTAGTAGTGCTATGTGAAGGTCTAAAACCATGTTGACAGTTGGCTAGTAGGTTATTTTGTATTAGATGGTCAAGCAATTGTTTGTGGATACATTTTTCCATGATCTTTGCTAGAGGTGAGAGGAGGGCAATGGGGCGGTAATTGGAGAGTTCAGTGGATTGTCCTCCTTTGTGGAGGGGAATAATATGGGAAATTTTCCATAAACTGGGGATATAACTTTCAGTAATAGTTCTGTTGATCAGGATAGAAATGGGATAGGCAAAAGCTTTGGCAGATTGTTGTAGGAATTCAGCAGGTAGTTGGTCTGCTGAGGGGGAGCATGGTTTCAGTTTCTGTAGAAGGGTTAGAATATATGATGTTGGAATGGGTTGAAAATGAAAAGTAGGGGGTGAGGTTGATTCTATCGAAGGTAGAGTGAAGTTATTAGGTGATAGCTGACTAGCTAATGTTTGTATAGCATCAGTAAAAAAAGGTGTTAAAAGAATTTGCTATATTTATTGGTGTTTTGTGTTCAGTGTTTTGAGGGTTTGGAGTAGTGGATTGCCCTGGGTGGAGTAGTTGGTTGATACTAGACCAAAATTTCTGTGGCTTGTTTTGACTGGCTTGTTGGGGTTGGAGGTAGTAGTTTTTTTTGTCAGATATGATAGCTTTCTTAGTTTCATTTCGTAGTTGTCTAAATGTCTGTTGGTCTATAGGGTTTTTTGTTTTCCTCCATTTTGTCCAATGTTTCTAACACTGATTTTATGTTTGGTTTCCTTGGAAAGCCAGGGAGCATGTTTGGTTTTGGTTCTAACTATTCTGGTTGGGGCATGGTGGTTGAGGACAGCAAGGAAGTTAGAGTTAAAGTAGCTAAAGGCTTCACCTAAAGGTAGGTATTTGTAGGGGTGACCAGTTGCATGCTCTTAGTTCCATCTGGAAAAGTTCAGGATTAAAGTGTTTTTTAGACCTGATGTTTTTAATGGATGTTGGGGAGGGAAAGTTGATTTTATGTCTGATGATATAGGTAAGAAAGTGGTCACTTAAATCATCAGGAAGAGTTCCTGAGTCATAGATGTGAGGATGATGATTAATGAGGATCCAGTCTAGTAAGCTTGATTTCTTGTTAGATTTATTTATTCTGGTAGGGGAGGTAATGGTTTGGGAATACCCATATAGGTTAATATGGTTTGAGGGGAGGTTACTGCATAAGCAGGTCCAGTCAATATTTGTGTCACCTAGGATTATGGTTTCTTAAGGCAGGTTTTGGGAAAGCCAGCAAAGTATATTTTCCATGGTTGCTATGTTATTACCAGGAGGTAGATATATACAGATGACATAGATGGGTTTGGAATTGTTAAGAAGAAGTTTGGTGATAAGAATTTCTGCATTGGAGTCTATAGGTGGTTTGCTGTTATGAGTGGTTAATTGTAAGCTAGGTTTATATAGGATGGCAACCCCTCCACCTTTCTTGGATGTTCGGTCTAGTCTCAGGATATTATATCCAGGTGGGATGATTTCATTATCTTTAGTTGAAGGTTTTAGCCAGGTTTCTGTTAAGCAGAGAATATCAAAGGAATAGATTTCTGTTAGAGCTTGGAGTTGAGTTACTTTATTGCTTATACTGCGTATGTTAAGATGAGCAATTAATAGGGAGTTAGATGGCCTAGATGGGTAGGTGATTCTTTGAAGTTGAGGAGAGAGATGGGAGTTGTTGGGGGTCCTGGGTTAGGGTGAATGTCACCATCCTTTAAATAGAGTAGAAGGCTTAGATAGTATGGGTTTTTGAATCTGCTGTATAGAGACAGACATTTTTTGGGGATTAGATTGTTGTACTTTGTGTGTAGAGTTCTATGATATTTAGGAAGTATGTAGTTAGCTGAGGATGTTATGTTAGCATGAATAAAAAGTAAAGGTGAGTTTGGAGAGTTGGTTTCTTTTTTGTGGTAGTTTCGGTTTTGGTCTAGTGGATTTTCAAATGAGGTGCAAAGATGAGTAAAGATTAAAGGAGGTAATAGTGAGAGTGTGAATAAGAATGTGATAAAGGATGGGGTGGATTCAGTATTCATTATATGGATAGATATAGGTTCTTAATCATCCTTGACTGTGGAAGGGGTCTCACAAAAGCTGCTTCTGGTTGTGGAAAAATGAGGAGAAAAAATATAATGACTTCCTGATCATGCAGTTTTACGTTAACAGGGATGTGATATGACCCTTTCAGGATACCGCTGATAAACATGAGAAAAGTAAGCACTAGACAGATCAGCAAGCAGCCAAGAGTGACTGATTTCAGTGTACACCTTGGATTTTGAAGAGCTGAAGCTTCCAATCTTTAAGAATCGTTTTCTCTTTCAGGGAGTTTTATAAATCAGAACACAAGATACTATGAAATTCAAGTTTGTTCCTAAACAGTTTTGTGCAATGCCAAAAATAATTGCAGAATAAAGGTTCAAAATCTGGAACATGTTTTAAGTATTACTCTAACTCACTTAAAAAGTTAATACCTTTTGCATCAACATGCATTTTTTGGACAATAAGAAGTGTAAAACTCTGATGTCTGAATTTATTGACAGAAATCCTGAATAATTTACCAGCAAATCAAACTTTTTATGAAAAGAGCAAAATTATGAGGCAAAATCAGGAAAGATTTCTGAAATCAGGCAAAGTGACAGATATGCATTACTCCTTAACACAGCCAGCCTTAGGCATAGGCCAACTAGGTGTCCGCCTACGGCACCGCTCTAGCAAGGGCACTTTTCCAGTATTTATTTGGTGTAGGTAGACAAGGATGGGGGCACTGGGTGGTGTGGGGGGTTCCGCGGAGCCCTTTTGCCTAGGGCACCAGTTGACTTAAGGCCACTCCTGCTCCTCAATGAGGCAAATAATAGTGACTTATCCCTGCAGCTGTTTGATGACTGCTAAACAGCAGTCGCTGATCTGGTGTGGCAGTGTCAGTGTACCAGTATTGCACAATGTATTGCTATTTGCTGAAACAAGTACGAAGCTAGTAATGATATGCCTAATGCATGTAAAAAATATCACTGATTTTTATCTGTGCACACACACTCAATAATGCCAGGATACATACATTATTCTTCTGGGTATCAGTAAAAATGCAGCTAACAAGTAATTATATTTCAAATGTAAGGCCTAAAATATATCACAGAACATTCAGACACTTAGCTCTAATAGGAGTCTGGTTGCCTCACTCCCCAGACTGTATAAATGGATACAGGGGGGGGGGGCTCCCTTAATCATCCTTGACTCTGTGGGGACCCCCACAGAACTTGGTGCTGGTTGGGGAAAAATGAGGAGGAAGAATGTAGTAACTTTCTGATAACACTCTTTAACCTTAACAAAGCTGTGATACGATCCTTTTAGGATAAAGTTGATAATGGCCTCTTCTTTTAACCACACTACTACTTCAATTTTTATCACAGTCAAACCTTAGTGGTGTGCACAGGAGGTCATTATAAGTTGTGTTTGGGCTGGGGACAGTGTAGTCATTTTTTCTTTTACTTTTCTCACAGACCTCAGAGGTGTACAAAGAATGTTACTATATCTTGAGTAGAGGCAGTGTACTATCTAGGAGCAATACAGTGGAATACATTACTGTAATCATTATTTTTTTTGACTTTCACACATTAGCTACGTATACAAGTGGCTGCCTTTGGGGGTTGGGGTGAGAAGGTATGCTATGTAGGTCAGCAGACACTTAAAATACATGCCTGTGGCAATATGAACCTCTGCTTCCATCCCAGTATAACACCAGAGGGATACATAGGCATTTACTGTCTTTTTTTGGGGGGTGAGGAAGGCAGACTGTATTCCCAGATAGGACCTGTGTATCCTCACAACAATTGTCTTGCTAGTTTATTATGAGCTACTATTTT
>NC_056741.1:256673404-256675904 GCF_019279795.1 Protopterus annectens | reverse complement strand
AGTTGTCCTTTGCATATGTTCATAAACTGCCTCTTAGGATGATTACTGGAAAATTCTAAATAACCATTTGTAAAAGTGTTTTTCCTATAAATCCTAGAACTAAACGTATTGTTTTCTCTACTGGCGAATGTATCCAAATCGTCCAAATATCTGGTGTAATAGTTGATATGTTTCATATATGTTCTTTCAAATATGTTGGTCTCTTCCCACTCGAGCATAACCAGGCTAGCATAGATGGGAGCACAAGTGGCTCCCATCGCTACTCCCCTGGTTAGCCTGAAATGTTCTCCTTCAAAAAATATATAATTGTGATCGAGAACCAACGACATCATATCAATAAGGAGACAGGTGGTGTCCCAATTAATATCTGCATATTTCCTGATACTACATGCAAAAGCCTCGAGTCCCTTCTCCTTAGGGATGCATGAGAACAGGTCAACTACATCAATAGTTAAAAAAGAATGTCTTTTTGGGATAAATAGATGGGGTAACTTCTTAGAGATTCCCATGAGTCTTTAAGTGTGTAATTTTCCCATAAATGTGTTTTAAATATATGTCAATCACTTTACCCATGGGAAAAGTCTTGGATTTACTCCCTGATATTATTGGTCTAAAAGGGGGATCTTCTATTCTTTTATGTACCTTCGGGATGTCAACAATGGTGGCTAGAGTGGGATAATCTACTATTATATACTTATAAATGTCATTGTTAATCCTATTATGGATAAAAAATTCCTCAATACACATATCGATTTTTCTATAACCAATGTTAATTTCGTTAAGAGAAACAGATGAGTAATTGCCAGAATTGTATAGTAGATCATATACTTTACATGTGTACATAAGACTGTCATACATAACAATACCCCCCCACCCCTTATCTGGTTTCATAATTCTAATACTTTTGGCATTCTTCAATTCCTGTAATACCTTGTGTTCAGCAACAGTAAGATTGGACTTGAGTCGAATGCCTGTAAACTGTTAGTTAAGCTGATATAGTTGTCGGGTCATTACTTTATCATACATTGAAATAGTAGGATGCATGGGGGGTATATACGTACTCCTCTTTTTCAGTACTTTTGAAATGTTGTCTGTGTAATGTGAAGTACCTACATCTTGTGTATCTTTGAACTTGATAGCCAAATTCAATTTCCTAACATACTTTTTGACTTCACCAATAAATTCTACTATATTAAACTTGTTGGTGGGAATATATTTGATCCCTTTAGACAACAGATCAAAATGGCTCGTGGAAAGTTCATACCCAGTATAATTGCAAATGCTAAAATTCCTATAGGTGAAAATAACACCATCTTGTGTAATACCTTTGTTACCTTTATTGTCTTGTGCTGTGTCATCCCTGTCTGCGATAGAACCTTCATGTTCTTTTACCGTCACTAGTGTCTTGTATGTTGGTGATACTGCTGTCCTCTCCAATTCCCCCTGGTCCAATGTTTTTCCCTTTCTCTGTGTTCTGTGTATAAAAAATCAGAATTTTCCTCTATCTGATGGTTTGGCTGTGTGTGATGTCCATTGGTATAAGAGTTGTAATTAATGATTTTATTTTTATTTGTATAATGTTTGTTCTTGTCCCACAAATAGGCTCTCCCACTCTTGTAATGTTCCAAATCCCATGAAATTTCTTCATTTTCCGCCCATAACCCTTCTGTGTATTATACTCTGCATTCCTAAACTGATTAGTATACAGATTCTCCCATTGAGAAAAAAGTAAATCATTCCTAATCACATTATTTAAATCTTCCACTTCTTGGATTTATTCATGGTAGGACTGTAGGGTTAGGAATTGAATGTATATGTCTTTAAATTTTGTATTTTCCGCCCATAACCCTTCTGTGTATTATACTCTGCATTCCTAAACTGATTAGTATACAGATTCTCCCATTGGGAAAAAAGTAAATCATTCCTAATCACATTATTTAAATCTTCCACTTCTTGGATTTATTCATGGTAGGACTGTAGGGTTAGGAATTGAATGTATATGTTTTTAAATTTTGTATGACAGATTCAAATGTTTTGGCACCAAAAAAGCTATTTAACACCAGATAATGTCAGTTACTGTGTTCTGATGAAGCTTGTGTTTATACAAGTGAAAGCGTTTAACCCTGGAGTTTGGATTTTTTATGTGATTAAATTATTTACAGCTTTTAGTTGATTTTTGGGTTATCTGTTTGAATTTTACTGTTTGAAGTTGTTGGCATATTCTAAAAGAGCAGCGGTGTATGGATTTCCCAAGACACAGAGGTGCATTGTGATACAGTGGATTTTGGTAATATATATATATATATATATATATATATATATATATATATATATATATATATATATATATATATATATAGACACACACACACATATATATAAATATACATACACACAAATATATATATATATATATATATACACACACACACACACACACACATATCTATATATATATCTATATATATATATATATACACACACAAAGATATATATATAT
>NC_056741.1:256628604-256631686 GCF_019279795.1 Protopterus annectens | reverse complement strand
CCTTAATAAGACTTTGTTAAATATAAAACCAAATGCCTTTTACTTGGCTATCAAGTACTGACTGGCATACTTACAACCTCTAAAAAGGATGTGCTCAGCTTTTCCTAAACTATGTTAATACCAATGCACTGGAGCAAAGTGTAAAACTATATGTTAGATGCAAGTCAGAGCAGAAAGCACCCTCAGCCAGCTCTCACTTTGTCTCTCAGAGGAATACCTGGAGTGCTGGAAGGAATTGGCATTGCCGACTGCGAGGAAGCTTGATGACTACCAGACACAGAGGCAACCACCACTAAGAAAAAAAAAATCTTTGACCTCCTGTCTTATACAGTCTTCAGTAAAGTATAGTTGTCTCTCCACTTACCATAATTATAGATGTCCGAAGAGATCAGTGTTGCAGTACTAATTCTTGGGTCTTCCTGCCATGCAGATACCCGATGCTGGCCCATACACCAGTCTTTTCATTATCGCCCCACCCAGCAGGTGTCAAGGTATAAAACAAGAGTCGGTTGGTTCCATTTTCGGGTCTTTCTTTTCTAGACTTAAAACTCTGATGTTCCTGACTTATAGCACAACCTTCCCTACTGCCCTGTGTAAAAGTCAAGGGCCCTGACCTAAAAGGGTAGGGAGGTAGGAGGGAAGGGGGTGGGGGATAAATGGAAAAGGTGAGACCCACTCTATCCAAAGGAAAATGTAGTGAAAAATAAGAGGGGAAGTCGAGTGGGAAAGGGTAATGCAACACTGATCTACTCAGGCAAATTTACTGAGTCAATGTTTCAGCACTAATTCTTGGGAAGAATCACAGAGCTTTTAAAAAGGTGGTTGGACAGGAATATTGTCTGGCAACAACAAACTCTGCAGGATGGAAAAGCAAACTCAGCTCCAGCCCTCAAGATGAACCTAAGGTAGTACTAGCTGGAGAAGGTATGAACGGGTGGTGACTGCCTCTAGAATGGCTAGCTTAGGTAGTCCTTTCAAAAATGCATATTTATAACAAATCTTTAAGCCTGGCAGAATGAGCTGAAATTACAAGGATGTTGTCTTCTTTCAGAATAACAAAAGGTGATGCATATGGAAATAATTTTGTTTTGTCACTGGTTGGTTTACTTTGTTTGCTTCCTCAAAGGCTACAGACAGTTGGTCTGATCTGTTTGAGAAGTTAATTCCATGAAGCTATTATCTCAGTTGTCTGTGTACAACCAAATAATGCAATATCCTTTCTCCTCTGCTTTATTGGTTTGGCAATAACACAGGAAGGTGAATGGCTTGGTTTAAGGAAAATTCTGAAATCACCATGGGCATAAATGAGAGGTTAGTTTTAAGGATGACGTTATCCCTGTGGAAGATTAGAATTGTTTTTTTGTATATAAAGGCCCAGAGCTTAGACACTCACCTGGCTGAAGTGAGTGCCAGGAGCAGAGTTGTTTTCCACATCAATAGTTTGACAGGAGCTGATGCCGTTGATTCACTGGATGGTAGAGAGAGTTCTGCTGGTTCACTGGGTGGTAAAGTGAATTCTGGTCTTTCCTCCACTGACTCAGAAGAAAGGAGAACAAATACTACTTGGGCCAGCAAGGAGCAATCAAGATCATTTTGGGTATGTCTAACCCCATCTTTAGAAATACTCTGGGGATAAGTGGCACAGGTGGAAAGGCATACAGGAAGATGTCTATCAACTTGAAGGAAAAGGCATCTGCTCTCCATGACCCTAGCTGCCAGGTTCTTGAGCGGAACTTGTTCAGCTGTTGGTTTTCTGTTGTGGCAAACAGATCTGTGTCAGTGGACACCTCACTGGTGTATAAGATCCAGAAAAATTTTCCTGGGGTTGAGGAAGATTCTGCTCAGGAAGTCTGCCAAGTGGTTGTCCTGGCCCAGGATGTAAAATACAATGGGTGTTATCCCAATCTAATGTGCTAGTAGCCAAAGATTCATAATTACTCTACACAGAGAATAAGGCTCTGTTCTCTGCTGCTTGATTATGTACCAAATTACAGTGGTATTACCTGTACAAATTTACAGAGTTCCTGTAGACACTTTGTCTCCAAAGGCCTTAATAACTAAAAAACTGCCATCATTTCTTTTACACTGATGTGCTGCTTTGCTTGCTGCCTATCCCAAGTACTCTGAACTCATAGATGTCCTAACTGGGTCTCCAGGCCCTGTCACAGCTGTTTGTTGCAATGGTGTGTACTGTCTCTAGCAAGATGAACTGTACCTTGGCTTGATGTCATCACATTCCTCCCACCATAGTATACCCTTTTTTAGACATGGTAGGGACCATAGTTTCTAGGGTCTGCAAACATTGAGCTCAAGTGTTCTTTTTTTTTTTTTAGGAATCACTGCAAATTTCTCATGTGTAGCTTTGTCAAGGGGATCATCATAATGTAGGAGGCAATGTAACCCAGGGCCCAGAAGAATTCTTTTGCCAAGATGGAGTGTTTGGTATGCAGAACTCTGAGCATTCTGAAAGAAAAGGACTTTGTCCTGTGGGAGAAAAGTCTTCTGTTAAACAGAATCTATTACTGCTTCTATGAAAGTGGTTCTTGTGCTTACTTGCAGTAGTGACGTCTTGAGACTGGGGGTTAGACATGCCTTCTAAACGCAATCCATGGTGATTTGCAAGGCTATCTTTGGAATATGTGCTAGGTATTATAAGGAAGTAAAGCAGCTGGAGGGAAGCTTGTTGGACAGGGGAAAGAACAAGACGTATACCCTTAAATGCAATTTGTGGGCCATTATCTTCACAGTGGGGGACCAGAGTGAGTGGAAAGAAAGAAATACTGCAGACACTTGAAAATGGTGGAAAAATAAGAGTAGGGAATTTTTTGTAAATATCAATGGGATGCTTGCCCTGATTAAGGCACTCAGTTCTCTGAATCATCTTTTAGTACCCAGGACTTCAAGTGGTTACACGGTGATTGGGTACATCAACAAGCAAGGGGGAATTGGATCACACCCCCCTTTGCAAGCTAGCCATGTTAGCTTGGGATACAGCTTCACAGCACAATATCACTCTACAGGCATCCTACAATTCATCACAGCAAAACTGTGTAGCAGACAAGTTGAGCAGGACCAGAGCAGA